>NC_052499.1:22136867-22153258 GCF_016617805.1 Bactrocera tryoni
GATCCATATAAAGGTTCCCCACTTTTTCAAATAAAAAACATAGAAACTTCAAATTTAATGGGGAATATTTATTATTGTTCGAATGAACATTCTTTGGCATTTATTGTTTAAAGATTATCTCTTTCAAATGTTGGCCACGGCTACGTCTCAAATGAACCATCCGTTGAGTCCAATTTTTAATGACTCGTTCGACCATTTCGACTGGTAACTGGCGAATAACACGCCAAGGCCTGAATCGAAGCGGGTTATGATCAAAACACCGTCAAAGTCGAGGTCATCGAGATGTGTACGCTTTATCGCATAATTTGTATTTTTTTAAGTTTGTTTTAGTATAGTTATATTTTCAGCTGATAGCGAGGAATTTCCTTAGAAACTTTAGACCTAACCGTGGTTAGAAGGATTCTTTTAGTAATCTTCAATAGGATTGGGTCTAACGACATAATCATGAATTTCATTGCACTGATTACTTTCAAAGTCTTCTATGTCGATTCGGGTTTCTCATCTTCCCTCTCGAATTGTGTAAAAATATTTGCAATTAGCTCGCTACTTTCTGCAACTATTATTGAACCTTTAACTTTCTTGTTATAAGTAGAATATATTGGTAAGACTAGAGTAGAATAAAACTAAAGACTAAATATACTTATTGGCTTTCAGTACTTTCAGCTCAAAGCGCAGCTATGGTAAGACCTCTAGAGCTGTACTCGTCTAATAAATTTCTGCAACGTATTTTCGTATTTAAAAAATACTTTGAAGTAAGATACTCCACTAAGCATGTAATTTCACGTTCCGTTATAACTAGTTTAAAAATATAGGTATAAACATAGATAGAGGAATAAGGCTACTCAACTAAATTTTGGTGGTATATATGTCTCTATGCGTAATTTATTCAGATTACGATTTGTGTGCGTTGCGGCAGAAAAATTAGTGACCCTGAATTAAGGCTACATTACAATAAACATAAGCTGTACATCAACATATATGAATATATATATAACAGGGTTGTCCCAAAACGATTTAAAAAAGCATACATATTTTTAAATGAATTTTGAAAAACATATTAGAAGCTCTACAGGAGTCTTAATGAATCCTATTTATCATCTTAGTAAAAGGCATAACCAAATATAGCGTAGCCTACATTGAAAAAATCATATACAAGGCTGCCTAACCAGAAATCGTGAAATCATTACCATCTGGCATGTTTCAAAAACACTTTACAGCACTTGCTTAGTAATAAAAAATCGAAATATTGTTAAAATACTAAATGCAAATAACTTTAGTGCCACCCTTTAGATGTGAAACATAAACTAGCGCCAGCAACGCAAACAACCGCTTCGAACTTTGCTACTTCACTGTGGCAAAATCACACAAACATGTCAATTTGAAGTACCATAACGAAAGGATTTAATCCAAAAACTACACATAATCGGATACAGTGCAAACACACACGCACACAAACGTACGCACTTGTGCTTTTATAAAAATAACTGGCGCCACAAAGTATGCTTTGCTTTCTCGTATAATATGTTGGTAAACCGTTTTATTGGAACTCTGAAACATGTATTTATGTATGTGTATGTATATATATATACATATGTGTTAGTACATACATAAGTACATACACATATTAAGTAAACCAGTAATGAAGTAAAAGCGGGAATAATACTGGTAATCTTGTATTGGTGAGGCAGCAATGCTTACGCTATTACCGCGCTCCTTCCCCTTGTTTGTACATACATACATACATAGACGTTAAACATAATGCGTGATAGGCTTAATTTGGACACAGATATGCTTGTGGGCTGGTTTATTTTCTGTGTAACATAACCTCTAACTCAGTTTCGTTAATTAAATGGCAATTTGGTTATAACCCAGTTTATTTTTTTATTTTTTTTTTATTTTGTGTTTTTTGTTTTGATTTGAATATGTTTGAGTATATAAATAGGAAGTAATTGAGATGCTAGAACATATTTAAATATAGAACTGACAGGCTTTAAGCCATCTTTAAACTTTTATTAAATTTTAATTGGATATTTTGTGTAGTCAGCCAAAGTAGAACTGTTATTGAAAGCTCCTTATCATAATTTCGAAAATTAGCGAAATTTTAATTTGCTGTTTCATCATTTCTCTTACTAGACTTTCGTCTTTATCTTAACTTCATTTCAAATTTATCTTAACTTCAAATACAGGCCGCGCTGCGATTTTATACTTTATAAAAAAAATTTACAATTTAAGCGCTTAATACCCACTTGTTTTGGTTAAAGCTCTTTTTAAACCCCAATTCTCCGAAATTTGCCCGGGAAATAAAAATAAAAACGAAATGCGGGTGTGCGCCATGGCGAATGAGTAACATTTTATTTGCTGGTGGACTAACCTTAGTTCTTAGCATAAAAAAGTATTTCTTCTTCCTTTCGTTTAGAGAGTTATATAGAGCAAACTACATGCCAGCCAACTTCAAATCATTGACGAGCTCATGAAGTACACTCGTGCTAAAGTCGCCCGAGATATCCGTAAAAAAAAAGTTTTTTAAAACAAAGAAAAATAATTTCTTTTGTTGTGATTGATTTTTGTTTTTATAAATAGTCCAATCTATTGATAAAAATGCATAATAAACTCAATTACTAAAGTTTTTTTTTTTTAATTATTCAAAAGTTATATAAGCTCAAATCGGTCCACTACACCAGACTGTCCAAAAAGCTCTATCGTTTGATAAGAAAAATATAATTTTACGATTCAGAATACACTTTATTATTCAGTATAATCTCCCTGAACATTAATACACTTACTTCACTAACCTGTGGATCCCATCCCTGAAATGAGAATCCGGAAGGTCTGCAAAATACGCTTCAACAGCCGTTATGACCTCTTCATCTTATGAAAAATGCTTGTCACGCATACATTTTTTGAGTTCTGGAAACAAATGGAAGTCGTTGGAGGCCAAATCTGGTCAATAAGGTGGATGCTCCAACAATTCGAACTTTAATGAATGGATGTTAGCCAATGTCAAAATGCTCTTGTAACAAACCGGATCTTTTTTCAGAAACTTTTTCATTCAACTGTTCCAAAAGGCTGCAATAATATTCAAAATTAATTGTTTTACTGGACGAGAAAGCACAGAAAATGGGTCTGGCAGTGAACGAGGGCAAAACGAAATATCTCCTGTCATCAAACAAACAATCGTCGCACTCGCGACTTGGCTCTCAAGTCACTGTTGACAGTCATAACTTTGAAGTTGTACATAATTTCGTCTATTTAGGAACCAGCATTAACACCACCAACATTGTCAGCCTGGAAATCCAACACAGGATTGCTCTTGCCAACAGGTGCTACTTCGGACTTAGAAGGCAATTGAAAAGTAAAGTCCTCTCTCGATGAACAAAAGCTAAACTCTATAAGTCGCTCATAATTCCCGTCCTGCTGTATGGTGCAGAGGCTTGGGCGATGACGGCAACCGATGGCCACGGCGAATACCGCATTCGATGGAGCGATGAGCTGTACGAGATATACAACGACATCGACATAGTTCAGCGAATTAAAAGACAGCGGCTACGCTGGCTAGGCCATGTTGTCCGAATGGACGAAACCACTCCAGCTCTGAAAGTATTCGACGCAGTACCCGCCGGGCGAAGCAGAGGAAGAGGGAGACCTCCACTCCGTTGGAAGGACGAGGTGGAGAAGGACCTGGCTACGCTTGGAATATCCAATTGGCGCCACGTAGCGAAAAGAAGAAACGACTGGCGCGCTGTTGTTAACTCGGCTATAATCGCGCAAGCGGTGTCTACGCCAATTAAGAAGAAGAAGAATTGTTTTACCAGTTTGCAAGTAATACACAAACACAATTTCTCTCGCATCCCAAAAAAACTGATGCTATAACCTTCTTGACCGACTTGAGGACACGAATCCGTTTTGAAGCCGAACAACCAGGTTCATACCACTCATTAGCCTCTTGTTTTGATTGAGGATCATGATGATAGACCCAAGTTTCATCCATAGTGATGAATTGACGAACCAAATTCACTTTATCCTTTTTAAAATGCTCCAAGTGTTGCTGAGAAAGTCGCATTCTAATGTGTCTTTCTTCCATTGTTAGCGAATGCGGCACCAATTGTGCACACAGCTTTCTAAAACCCAAAATTTCACTTAAAGTATGCCTAATAAGATATGTACTTAGAGCCTCTACTAAATCTCTCAATGAATCGACGATCTTCCAAAACCATGTCCTGTATTTTGGCTATGATTTCTGGTGTTGATGCGCTTTTTGGACGTCCTTCACGTGGATCGTCTTCAAGGCTTGTACGACCACGTTTAAACTCAGCAACCCATCTTTCTATAGTTCTAATTGTTATTAAACAATCATTATACACTTTTAACATTCGTTCATGAATTTCTTTCGGTGCTACACCTTCCAAAAATAAGAATTTTATCAATGCACGATATTTAATTTCTTAACTTGGACCACTGCACCGCGTAGACCACTCATGGTGGATTTTTCTCCGCGCACATACCTCCGAGGGATGTGCGGGTTTCACGGGGAAGCTGGAGAAAAGCCACAGTGATCGGAACTGGAGGGAAGGTTGGAGGAAGAATATTCTATCGGTAGCCCTCAAACAGCTTTTGTTTCGGACCGCCAGACCACTGTAACGTTCAAACAGAAGTGGCAGCTATTGAGGTACAGTAATTCAACAAAAGCTTCTTTTAGGGATATATGCATCCGCTCCGATGCCAGAGCTGATAAAGTTCATAGAACCATTAGCTTTTAACAAGGTTCACATGTCCACTGTCCCATTACCACACAACTTTTCAAAGCGAAGAGGATAAGATGAAACCATTTACATACTTTCTCTTTCACTATCCAAATTGAAACATACATTTAGTTGCCATAAGTTATGCATATGTGCAGAGCACCATAGCTTCGTTGCAATTAATTAGTTTTAGTGTAATTGATTCGTATCAAAAATCAAAAATGCTGCAACTTATAATCAACAAAATTAAAATACACATTTTCAAATACTTCAATTCACTTATAAAGAAAACTTGATTGAAGTAGCAAAGTGCTTCGCAAATCTCTGTCAATGCCAGATCATTGATACAACACGTCGTTGCCGCTATGCACACGTTTTCAATTACTCCGAATGCACGAATTTGCACACAGAATATTTGCAGTTTACAATTCGAAAATCTTTAATTAAATACATTTACCATTCGGTGTGGCAGCATCAATAGCTGAATTGCTAGATAACCGTAGAATTTTTACATTTTATGCATAACATAATAGCGCTTATCCACTCACCTCTCACACCACTCCACCGGCAACTCTCCCATTGTCGCAGAAGTTTTTCTTTCATTGCATTTATTTCACTGCTCGGATTTCACTTATAATGCAATTGCCTGAAAGTGTGCGCTTTGCTGACCAACTGGCCAATAATAGCAACCCACACTGACTCGGCTGGTAGCTGCTTGTATTCATCATACGGCAGCAGCTCAATCAATTCAATGTGGCACGAATTTCCGTTGTGCACTTCCAATATTGGCACAGATAATTTGATTTAAATCCCAGGTAGCCGTTGTAGAATTGTGCCAATCTGTAAAGATGGTTGAAAGTGAGTGTGGGAGTTATGTGGCAAAGGTAAAAACATGAACGCTCAGCGATTGAAGTGCCAAAGTTAAGTAAGCTGGTGAAGTCTGTATAATTGAAGAAGCAGAGAACTGGCTGAGCGCACTATTATAAGTTGGTTGAGACCAATTTTTAATTATATTAATTCATAAATCAATCATACACAATGTAGGTGCCCCATGTCGTATGATGAACTCAATCATATACACGTATTTAGTGTAGGCGCCCCATGGCGTATGATTAACATTTGTAATGTATGAATGCTCCATAAAATAGAGCCAATTAAATCAACTTTAGCAAAGCATAAATTTATGTTAATACCTGTAAGCTCAATTTCTTATTAACTGATTATCTCGATATTTTCCAGACAGTTGCTTTTGAGTGGAATTGCTTTGTTGCACAGCTTACAATACCGTTAATATGTAAGTAATAATGCCTACAAGTGCATTTAACAGTAAAATACTCGGTATCATCTGTTATAAATTACTTAGCTGACTTAAAGCGCTTATATAAAATCAATAAGAAATATGCATAAGTGTAAGCGCAGCATGGCTTATGATGAATATTGTGAAGAACTTGTGCGAAACCATACAAACTTCTACTTATGTATGTACGGAATGTATCAGTATTGAATTATATAAGAATAATATTAGGAAAAAAAAAAAAAAAAATAAAAATAATTTAACTATTTCTTCATCGATAGGCATAGCTTCTCTAATATCTTTCAAAATTATTGTAATCGATGCAACTGGATGGCATTTTGGTATAATGTTACAATTTAAGGTGATTGCCTGTTCAAGGAACTTTTTCAATTCATTATGAAAGGCTTGCCTACATTTGTATTTGCTTAACTGAAGTGAACTAATTTTCGTGATCATAACATATACAAAATTATGTGTCGTAGTATTCGGAGTAATTCGGAGTGTTAAAATGAAGAAGAATTAAAATAAGGGATATTTATTAAGTAGCTACAGTACTTACATAAGTATGTTCATTGCTTTTGTACACCGCAATTTTTTTCATATAGAAAATTCTTTGTTTTCCCTGAATCTATCCCAAAAATTTCTTGTTTAACGACCTTCTGCAGAACTTCCAGACGTAGAATCTTCCATAACATATTAGAGCACTAAAGTTTAACCCAAATGAACTAATTATAGTGGTCATAATATGTTGAAATAATTTTTCGGAGTATTCGGAGTAATTCGGAGTTTTAAAACTAAGATAATCAGCATTAAAAGATATTTTCTAAGCACCAACGATTCATCAGTAATGCAAGTTTTTGAATTTTTAATATTATTTGTGGGCACCAGGTTTTTCCTAACGAACTCCCGGTCAACCCACCTATGTATTACTTTAAGAAGAAAACTTTTGTAAAACATATTAAAGCTTTAACCTTTAACTGAAGTGAACTAATTTTGGTATCATAATTATATTCAAAATAACGTTACAGAGTAATTCGGAGTGTTAAAATGAAAATGAAATATCGATAAGAGGTATTTTTTAAGCACTTACGGTACATATATACATTTATTGTACATATATGTACACCGCAAGTTTTTGTATACATATGTATGTAAAATTATTCGTGGACCTAAAATCTGTCCCAAAAATTTCTTGTTTATCGACCTTCTGTAGAACATCCAGACATAAAATCCTCTAAAACATATTAGAGCACTAGCGTTTAAACCAAATGAACTAGTTATAGTCGTCAGAGAAATTTTTGGGAGTACTCGGAGTGATGAAATGAAGATAATTACCAGTAAAAGATATTTGTTTAACACATTTATAAGCTTATGTATATTATGAAAATGGTTTAACAAATTCTTGGAGGCCATTCAATGTCACAATTTCTTTAAATAGTGGAATCACTAAACTTCTTTTGCAATAATTCGGTTTTTGGTTGAAATCATACCATCCCTATTGGAATACCCGGTGCGTGTAATTAAGCGTTTACATTAAAATCATACACTGACAAATTATATTTTCTCGGCTACTTCACATATCAATAATATATAAGAATTATATCTTTAACAGCACTGGTAAACCAATTGCGATTAATTATTCGTCGCGGCGTATAATGAATGTTGATATGAAATTATACTCTGTGGTAGTAAACCAGATATCAAGTGCTGAATCTGTTAATTTTGTAATACAAACTCATTAAGAACACAAATAGTAAAATGTTTGGAATGCAAAGTGGTGAGACAATCAAAGCTTGCTATAATTCTGATATAAAAAAAATCTCCAATTGCCTCCAAGCAGCGAAAAGGAAGAACAACTGGCGCGCTGTTGTAAACTCGGCTATAACCGCGTAAGCGGCGGCTACGCCACTAAAGAAGAAGAATAATTTTTGTCTAATATATCTTCAGTTCCCTTATACCGAGTTTTGCTGATGAGTGCTCTCAGAGAGCAGAAGCACAAGTCGAGTAGAAAATCGTTCGGCTGTCAGTTGAGATTGGAGCTTCTCGACGTCGACGTGTGAGTGCTGACATGAGTTTTTTGCTGCACAGAGGCGGATGCATATTTTGGCTGCAAAGAGATATTGGTCCAAGTCGATGTTAGGACCTCGGAGCGTACGCACGTCTAAAACACTGGAGCCGTGTCTTTCGTCTATCAGAACATGAGCGATCTGGTTGGTAGCTTTTCGATCCGGAGACAGCCATGTAGCTTGATGAAATCTTCTTTCCTGGAATCTAGTACAGATAACCATACTTCGGGCCTCGCCGAAGTCGATCAGTCTCAATCCATTTGGGGATGTTTCAACATGGAGGCTGAATTTACCGACGGTTGTGCCAGAGATATCTTCCTTTCCCACCCTGGCGTTTAAGTTGCCAAGCACGATTTTTACTTCACGGCGGTGGCAGCTCTCATAGGAGCCCTCCAAGTGCTCATAGAAGACATCTTAGGTCACATCGTCCTTATCTTCCGTCGGAGCGTGGGCGCAAAGTAGCGATACGTTGAAAAACTTCGCTTTGATGCGGATTGTGGCTAGATGTTCATCCATCGAAGTGAATGATAGCACTCGGCGACGGAGTCTCTTTCCCACTACGAATCTCGCTCCTTTATATGACCGAATTTGCGCTCCTTTATATGACCACTTTAGTAAATGCCAAAAGGACCTACTCGCCTCAGTTTTTGTCCGGCCCATCGCACTTCATGGACGTCATTGATGTCAACCTTTACTTTTACGAGGGCATCAACAGTTGTGGTCGTTATCAAACAGTGGGTCTCTTATCCTTGGCTGTAGTTTCTTTTACATTGGTGGCGTTTTTTACGTGGCGGGTCTCAAACCCATCGCGCATCCCTAAGAAGGGATAGTTCGTCTTCAAACGGATGTTCTGTGGCAATCCAGAGGATACTTGGTCTAAGACCGCAAGTCGTAAGCTGCTTGAGCCATATGTAAAAGAATCGTTTGTAGTCACTCCCAAGTGAGGGGCGGTCAGAGGACTTTCCTAACTTGCATATCGATTTAACAAAAATAGAGCTCCCATCTTTTGTTCGATCTATCTGTACACAATCAGTATTAAATGGCTTATATTTTAAGTAATCTACAATATAAAATTGGAACCCCTAACGTCGCACCCTAAACAAGTTTACAAGTAATGCCCTCCTTCATACGCACACAGACACACACACACACCCTCAGAAAACAATATCTCCAATCTGCGCTTAGGCTGTTTTTTACCACTTGCTACACCACCTCCTGCCTTCAGTCTGCTGCTTCTACACACACACACACACACACACACACACACACACGTATATGTATAGCTGCGACTATGTAGTTATGTATTTATGCAAAGTAGCTCATATTTAAGCGCAAAATTTATGAGCGCATTTATAAAAATGTTTGTACAGTTCTTTTGTGTCCATACAAACTGCGCACACTTCTTTCTATGAATGGGAATTCCTTATATTTTTCTCCCAAATATACTTATATTTTTGTGTGAAAGTAGGTATGCGTGTGTGTGTGCTTGAGTGCGTTAAAGATCTTCTGGTACGCGTAGCTGCTACACAAGTACACACTTACATTTACATACTTTCAGCTGTTGTAATGCCAAGATGCAACTAAGATAATAAATAAATTTCACCGATTCGCAGCAAGCCGGGGGAGAGCGAGGGCACGCGCAAGCACAAATAAGCAGAGTAGTAAGGGCAGCTTACATACTTAGGGGCATTGAGAGAAAAGCGAAGCAGCTGCGTTGCAAGCGCCTCTGAGTAGCAGCCACTCCACTTAACATTGCCAGCAGGAGTTATATAAAGCAGGAGTTTATTTGTTGCGTAAGTAGGCCTCGACTTCAATGGCATTGTCGGCCAGCAGTGCGTATTTCATGCACTTTGGTTCGTAGTTTGTTGCAAAGTATTATTATTATAAAAGAAAGTAATGCGTATACATATACAGCTTAGATGAGTGACCTTTCAGATTTCTGTTGTCGAAGAGGGCCGAGCTCAGTCTTTGAACCGTTAAAGATGAAGGTGGTCACTTTATTTGAAAATACATTATTATTGCCTGATTTAAGCAATATGTACATATACATTCTCGATTCTATCAAATATCTGTACTCAATCAATTCTATAATATAGTGGTTTTAATAGCGACCTAGTACAAAGTAGACCGATAGGGACAGCAACTGACGCAATATATTTTCCCGCTCCTTTGACATTTCTCTTCAGTAAAGTTTGCCATTTTATCACGAAAGGATATACGATCCAACAACGAGTCGAAATTACTAAAATTTACTACAGAAATTCGGAGTCTGTGAACTCAACTTTAAGAGCGCTACGTCCAATTTATGGTCATCATAATCGTCCTGTCAGACAACTGAGGGTCTAATGGAAAAATGTTGGGAAAATCCATAGTCACTGTACAAAATGTTCCCATGCCAGTGAGACAAAGAAGTGCTCGCATGGTCGAGAATATTGCTACCGCTAGCGTATCAATTGAGGAGGAACCAAATCAGTCCCTCACATGTCGTTCTCAAGCGTTGGACATCTCTGTGACATCGTTACGGCGAATTTTGCGAAAAGATCTTGGCCTACATCTTAACAAGATCAAATTGAATGCAAGAACTGAAGCCACTTAACCATCAAAATCGTCGATGTTCGTGAATTGGGCTTAAAAAATAATCTTCAGCGTTCACACGTATTCCATGAATCCCGAAAAAATTACGCTTTGGTGCGGTTTATGGGCCGGTGGCTTCATTGGGCCGTTCTTCTTCCATGATGATCAAGACCGGCACGTTACTGTGAATGGGAATTGCTTTCCTGACCGCAAACTATTCTGCTTGAAAGCTTTAAGAGTCGCCTGAAATCTAGCATCACGCATTAAATCCCTGCATCTGCTCTATAAACCATTTTTGATTCATTCATTTAGATGTTGAAAGTTCCGCTGATGAAAACATGTACCTGTGTCATTCACCCTGTTTAGCGTGACTTGGAATCATTTTTCATAGAATAAGCATGAAGATGTGCGGTCTATTTTATCCACCATTCCCTGCCCAACGAGCTATGCCCTTTCGCCAATATTGCAGCTGATTTCACTGCTGAGCTTTCCACTGCAATGTCCAATGGTGGCAGGTTGAGTAACCCTTCTAATGCTGTCAATGAAGTGTTGTTAGTCTTGCCTTTATGCAGAGAGCAGCGAGCTTCTTACTTACGTAGAGAGCACCAGCAGATTTTTTCACTCTTTCTTATACATTTAGTTTCCACGTAAGCGTGCTCTCCAAAACTACTTCCCGGTACTTAGTATGATCCTTAGCAGTTTACACTACCAATTTAAGTCTCCGTGGTTTCGATGATGGGACTTGTACTTCCTCGTCTTATCGGCATTTACATCTGGATTAGCCAATATTACTAATTTTAAGAATTTAAAAAATGCAAATCAGCGCCATATAGCGTGAGCTTTAAAAAATGTTTTTGCATTTTTGATCACAAACACAATTTTCCACCAAAAAAGCAATTTTCACAGATATGAAGTTTGTTTTTATTGCGTGTAATTAATACTTAATTTCGGTACTTCTTCTTTAGTTTTACTTTCATCTGTCAGTGACAGCCATTTAATGAATAGTGTTTACTGAAACTCTCTCCCTTGCTCCTCACAGCACTAATCATTTAGTTCAGAGTATTTGCTTTTTGCACGCACGCGAAATCCCCTTCAAACTAAACTTAATCTGATCATACAAATTACAAGGTAAAAGGTGCACATATTCTAGCAAATACGAGCAGTTCAAGCTTACCTCAATTTTACATGAAATGCTCACCAACAAATTTGTTGGGTGCTTTTAAGCGAAGTTGCGAAATTTTATCTGAATATTAGCCAGAGTAATACATAAAATGAAAAGCTCTCGTGTAAAACCCTCACAAAATAGTAAAACTCTACCAAAACGAACACTTCATAAATACATACGTACATATACATACATAAACATGCTTTAGCCAACAACTCAATGGCAACTGCAAATCCACTAAATCGAAGTGTTGTTAGGTGTAAAGTGAATGGGGGATAAGAGGAGTACAGAAGCTAGCATGCAAATGTTACCATAAATGACCAACTGTTGTGGGATATATTGCATGCAACATTTGCTACTGCGTTGTTATATGAATTTGAGCGCTTGGAAACTATTTGCAAAATACACCTTAATAATACATAGTTCTGAAACAAAAGTACAAAAACTAGAAGAGGCTAGCTTACAAAATCCTTGTTGTAATTGTTATGAAATTAAATTTTACTTTTCGTTTTAGATGCAGGCTTCTCCTACCTTCCTTTTTTGTGTGCTCATATTGGGAGCAATGAAGAATTATAGAAATTGAGTTTTTCCAATCAATTGAATATTGTAGCACATCAGTATGAAGGCTCAACTCAAATTTAGTATTAGAAAACAAACATGTAAAATCCCAACAAATAAAGTGGAAAAAACATTATGTAACCATTATTCAATAGACCGTATGACCGGATCGAAACATATTTTTTAATTATAAACCAAGTAAGGAAGGGCTAAGTTCGGGTGTCACCGAACATTTTATACTCTCGCATGATAATGTGATAATCGAGATTTCATTATACGTCATTTACACATTTTTCAAATACCGTATTTTTGTAAAGTTTTATTCCGCTATCATCATTGGTTCCTAATGTACTACATATATATATATATAGAAGGCATCAGATGGAATTCAAAATAGCGTTATATTGGAAGAAGGCGTGGTTGTGAACCGATTTCACCCATATTTCGTACATGTCATCAGGGTGTTAAGAAAATATTATATACCGAATTTCATTGAAATCGGTCTAGTAGTTCCTGAGATATGGTTTTTGGTCCATAAGTGGGCAAGGCCACGCCCATTTTCAATTTTTAAAAAAAGCCAGGGTGCAGCTTTCTTCTGCAATTTCTTCCGTAAAATTTAGTGTTTCTGACGCTTTTTGTTAGTCGGTTAACGCACTTTTAGTGATTTTCAACATAACCTTTGTATGGGAGGTGGGCGTGGTTATTATCCGTTTTCATTTTTGAACTGTATATGGAAATGCCTGAAGAGAACGACTCTGTAGAGTTTGGTTGACTTAGCTATAGTAGTTTCTGAGACACGTACAAAAAACTTAGTAGGGGGCGGGGCCACGCCCACTTTTCCAAAAAAATTACGTGCCCCTCCCTAATGCGATCCCTTGTGCCAAATTTCACTTTAATATCTTTATTTATGGCTTAGTTATGACACTTTATAGGCTTTCGGTTTCCGCCATTTTGTGGGCGTGGCAGTGGGCCGATTTTGCCCATCTTCGAACTTAACCTTCTTATGGAGCCAAGGAATACGTGTACCAAGTTCATCATGATATCTCAATTTTTACTCAAGTTACAGCTTGCACGGACGGACGGACAGACGGACGGACGGACAGACAGACATCCGGATTTCGACTCTACTCGTCACCCTGATCACTTTGGTATATATAACCCTATATCCGACTCTTTTAGTTTTAGGACTTACAAACAACCGTTATGTGAACAAAACTATAATACTCTCCTTAGCAACATTGTTGCGAGAGTATAAAAATTAGTTTACGTTAGATTACACCGTCTGGCTGTCACGCTGCACAAAGACCCATAGGTTCTTTGCCAGATGGAGAGTCTTTGTTAAAACGAGCTAAATTTTAAGTCCTGCATGACCACAAGCCTTTTTGTGAAGTTTACTAGCGGCTGGAAATCCAATGCTGATACTTCATACAGTTGCTTGAACCTTGAATTTCCCAGATATCTAAGCCGAATTCTATATAATGCCATATCGAAGCAGAAGAGGTGTTCCCGTGTGCCTCTCATCTAGGACACACTGTATTTTCTACATGTGCCATCATTAATAATGCCCAAGCGGCTCGCAAGTGATGCCAGTAAGTCGTGACCTATGCCTAACACAACAACCGTATTTCAGACTTTTCGTGACTACAAGTATGTGAGTAGAAAGCTTTCGATTTTTACTCCGCTCTCTTGTATACGATCTTAGGGATCCTTCACTCTGATCTGTCAGTCAGCCTTTTTGGACTGACCCTTATTTAGCATTATAGACAGCATATTTTTATTTGTGACCGATACATTCTCCATAACTTCCATTAGAGATTCGCAAGTGCAGAGCAAACTTTTTTTGGAGTTTCGTGATGAGCTCGCATGTCTGTATAAGGGGATCAATATCGTTCCTAACCACTACAAAACCCTGTTCTCTCACTAAAGAGATCCCAGTTTACTTTGTTTACTCTTATATTGTGGCCCTGACTTCTCCTCTGTATGTCTGTATCAACAGGATGCTCAGATCATCAGTGAAGAACCTACGCATTATAACAGCGGGCACTACCGTCGGGGGATGCAAATTAACTTTGGCAACTTCTATGAGGGGTCTGACTGCCACAATGACAAATCTTCCTCGCAGCTTTAGGCTCCTTAGGTTTCATTACCATGGTGCTGAATGTACATATAGCTCAAGCGGAACCAGTTTTGCCAGATGTGGCTATGGAACTCCTTTTGCATGCCTTTGTTTGAGCCTACAGACGGCGTTCTCAATGCTATACATTAGCTGTATTTTTTCATCTTTCTTCTCGCAGAGAACTGGGTTTCTCCTTCCCCGACCCGTTTGAAATTGCCCATCTCGGGGCAGCTTAGCCTGCTTTAAGCGATTATTGTGAGGTCTCTGTCACCAGTAACAACCTCAGTAGATGCCATCGTCTGAGTGCCAATGCTTGAGGGCATATCGTTATCGTTTGCTCACGATCCTCTGGCGAAATAGCGACCAAGAAACTGAACTTAACTGAACCTGGACATGGGCTACTTTTACTTGCAAGTTTGCAGTCTGTTTGTTTTGAATTCGACCGATTGTAGCTCTTATTTTTGTGTAATCTTACTGGCTTTTGCGACATTTGGCTTTCGTCTTTATATAGGGTAACATAAAGGTCCGCCGCGCCAAAGACCCATGAGACGGTAAGACTGCCATTAATTTACAAAGCACCACATGGTGGCACGGTATTGAGACGACTTCGATATAGCCGAATTTACTTACAGGCCTACGGACTCGGTCAACCTTTGCTTTGTTTTGAACCACTCACACCGGTTGAGAGAGACCGAATGACATTGCAAAGGGAATGCCCAACCTAATTTCTGATAGTCAAAACTTGCGAAAAAAATGTGTACTCTATAACTATGAATCGTGGAAAATATGCAACTCACACATTTTTTATGATAAAGCTACCAGCCATCGTCATCATCATCAACTTTTGGTCCTAGAGATCTTTGTGAGCAATGGCCAGCTGCACATGTGCCTTCCAAACAACTCGGTGAATTGTGGTTATCTCATAATTTTGTATGCCAAGTTTTTTCATGTTTTTCTCAAGTTCGTCAATTCACCTACCCCGTAGCACAAAACTGTTAGAATGCTGGTTTTTATAGGTCCATTCATCAAAAGAGTGTGATACCTGGTAAAATATTACAAAACCTGGAAAGAGTTTAAAAAACAGGTACCACATATAAAGTCATATATATAAATATTAAAACAGTAATTTCTTCTATTAATACCTAACCCTCAAATATCAACCACTTCACTCATTACCTTGGTCTAACATCGAACGCTAAGTAATCAGTAAAGACAAAAAAAAACTATGCATTTTTCACTTGCAGCAGGTTCGCTCGCCCACACAGCGAACATCAAATGAAGCAAATATGTTAACGTCATTGTCTTTCTACGCCGCTACAAGGTAAATGGCAAGACGCAGCTGTTTGGGCTGCCTTAAAAACGAAAGTGTAGCACACTTTTAGGTGCAACCACATTACCATTTACCACCCAGATTATATGCAAGCAGCAGCGTGGCTGCCACTACGCTCGCACAGCATACACAGTAGTGTAATTGCAAATGCCAATAACAATAAATTTTTAAAGCTCGTTTCCTCAGCAGCGCTGCTGCAACTATTTTTCTCATGGCTTGACCATGCTAAGTGTTTCAGTTGCGCATATTTTAACACACACCCGCAGCGCATTTGTACACTTTTTGTGCACGGTCTTTAGTGGCGGTTAAGCTGGTTAAAAATGCGGTTGCGTTTAGCAAAGAAATGCACTTTTAAATAATTAATCATGATTTCTCCCTTGGCGAAGGCGTGTCTTGCATTGCAAGCGCTGCTAAGTAATTGAAGTGTTACAAGCACTGCAGGGCGTATGAGTGATATTAGTAAGAACATTTTCATTTAGTAGCAAATACACATATATAAATTTATATATATATACGATATATATATATATATATATATATATATATCCA